>NC_069499.1:1063251710-1063291710 GCF_027579735.1 Bombina bombina
TTTTGCAGCAAAGTTATGCAACTTAACAGCCTTAAATTGATCTGTGTACACAGATCAGACAAGATCTATCGAGCAAAATTTAGCAGCCACTTTCCTATTATCTTCCTGTCCAGCAGCTTGAGGTGAGGTTAACTGCTTAATCACTGCAGATTGAAATGCATAGAATAGGTGCAGACCCAATATTATTTAACATGCTAACAATGCAGAGAACTGTTTGCAGAAAAATGCAAGTAAAAAAAACGTTTTTGTTCATTAAACTTAGTTTGATGATGATGCAGTCTGTTGTGTGATTATTTTATTAGGTGATATTTAGCAAATGTTTTTGTTTATTAAACTTAGTTTGATGATGATACAATCTATATTATTAGGTTTATAATGCTGTTTAGCATTTAAAATCTTCATTTCAAAGCTTTAAAAATAATGTATTAGGTGTTACTTATGACACTGTGTATGTAAGTCACGTCCCATTGACTTACATTATAAACTGGGTTTCAATTTACAACGGTTTTGATTTACAACCATTCCTCCTGGAACCTAAACCCGGCGTAAACTGAGGGCTACCTGTATATGTATATATATATATATATATATATATATATATATATATATATATATATATATATATAGAGTGTGTGTGTGTGTGTGTGTGTGTGTGTGTAAATATGTATTTATGTATTTATATGGGTATATATCGTTTACAGACATATATACACATATAAACACATAAATACATTTGTATACATATATTATATGTGTGTATATATATATATATATATATATATATATATATATATATATATATATATATATATATATATATATATACATATACACAGTCATGTGAGAAAGAAAGTACACCCTCTTTAAATTCTATGGTTTTACATATCAGGACATAATAACAATCAACTGGTCCTTAGCAGGTCTTAAAATTAGGTAAATAGAACCCCAGATGAACAACTACACATGACATATACCATGACATGATTTATTTAGCAAAAATAAAGCCAAGGGGGGCGGAGTTAATTCTGAGTCTGAACGGTCGCTTGCTCCTATAGCTCCGGCTATATATTGTTAATAAATAAATATTTAGCCGTTCAGCTCAGCCTAATTGATAATTAAAGGACGACTACTAGCTCATGGATCTTAAAAAAGAATCCTGAAGTTTGGGGGACTTCAAGGAGTCATACAATTCAGATCATTTTGGTGGAGTTGTTGAATGAGGCCTTTTGAGCGCGGCCATCTTTTAACTGTGTGAGGAGGCTAATTGGTGAACGGGAGAAGAATCCTAAAAGGTACTTTCTAGCGCTTCAGAGCTATCATACCCGTCAGAACGGTGGAGATTCAGAGAGCTTTACCGGTGATAGAGACACAGCAACGCATCATCACATAGGAATTAAGCCCCAGCAACATTCTCACAGAGTACTAACACTGGCAAGCCACAGCTGCACTATAGTACCCAAGTCCATCATGGCGCCTGTGCATTACCTTCTGGACGACATCAGGCTTCTTCTGCAGCAATATCAGATTGCTTTTGTATAGTCTTTGCAATCCGTTATGGACTCACCTAATACAGATGATACAGAGATGACCCAGGTGGGGTGGAGTGGTGTGCACTCATACGGATTGGAATGATGCAATGGCACTACACAGAGCGAAACTCCACTCTCCACAAAGGAGGCAAGAGACTTGCATTCGGGGCCTGACGCTTGTGATGTACAAATTGGTATACAGAACCCTAACGACTGCAAGCAAGCCACGCTGACCCACATATTGATGCCCATGAGAAAAGCACATACTGAGGGCACTAATTATCATCTGGTCTACCACAACACTTATCCCACAGGACTTGGATCAAAGTCAGTACCAGAAAAAAATTCCTTCCAGCAACAACAACTTTATCTGATCCAGGCAACCGTGTACAAGATTTTTCTGGCATCTGATGGAAATTTATTCCCCAAGCTCATGGCAAAGTTATGGAGGACAGGCATAGGTTAGGAAACAATGTGTTGCCAGCCATGCTAGGTGTTTGGTGGCAGCATGTTTCACTGAGAGAGAACTCTTTAATTTTCCCCATATTGGATTTTCTAATGTGTATAATGTTCATATTTCATTTTTATATGGATGCCTAAGCTGAATGTTTTAGAGCCACATAAGATAGCAAACTAAATTACTTATATTGGTTCATTATAGATCTGTCTGATCCCCCATTGTAATTTAGAGGCTAATAGTTCTTTCTATGTTTCATAGTATTTAAATTGCTTATATCCCACAATCCATGTTGACAGGATTGGTTATCCCTTTCATTGCTCTAGTTATATACTTTGATATACACGTATAAATTGAATGTGCCTCTCCTATAGAACTACATATAGGGATTCTGGCTTTGTTTAAGGTTCTCTTGATCTGTGCAATTGAATTACAGACTGTGAAACTTGAGCACATGTTTTATATTATATTAGGTGAACGACATTATAGTATTTTGTGAAACTGTTATATACCATTTCTCTTTCTAAGTTATTTTTATTTAGGAGTTCTGTAGTTGGAAAGGGTACATTATTTAACCCAGAATGTTCTAGCTTTATCATATGAAAGGGCATATTAAGCTGTCACCCAAGCTCCTCCTTATACAGCTTAGCACAGCTGATTTACTGTTATTAGCTAGTATTATGTGGCATGCATAGTTATTTATAGATAATACAAAAGTGTGCATAGATACTATACACTCCAATAGGCTGGTTCTGCTATCTCATATACAGGGAGTGCAGAATTATTAGGCAAGTTGTATTTTTGAGGATTAATTTTATTATTGAACAACAACCATGTTCTCAATGAACCCAAAAAACTCATTAATATCAAAGCTGAATATTTTTGGAAGTAGTTTTTAGTTTGTTTTTAGTTTTAGCTATTTTAGGGGGATATCTGTGTGTGCAGGTGACTATTACTGTGCATAATTATTAGGCAACTTAACAAAAAACAAATATATACCCATTTCAATTATTTATTTTTACCAGTGAAACCAATATAACATCTCAACATTCACAAATATACATTTCTGACATTCAAAAACAAAACAAAAACAAATCAGTGACCAATATAGCCACCTTTCTTTGCAAGGACACTCAAAAGCCTGCCATCCATGGATTCTGTCAGTGTTTTGATCTGTTCACCATCAACATTGCGTGCAGCAGCAACCACAGCCTCCCAGACACTGTTCAGAGAGGTGTACTGTTTTCCCTCCTTGTAAATCTCACATTTGATGATGGACCACAGGTTCTCAATGGGGTTCAGATCAGGTGAACAAGGAGGCCATGTCATTAGATTTTCTTCTTTTATACCCTTTCTTGCCAGCCACGCTGTGGAGTACTTGGACGCGTGTGATGGAGCATTGTCCTGCATGAAAATCATGTTTTTCTTGAAGGATGCAGACTTCTTCCTGTACCACTGCTTGAAGAAGGTGTCTTCCAGAAACTGGCAGTAGGACTGGGAGTTGAGCTTGACTCCATCCTCAACCGGAAAAGGCCCCACAAGCTCATCTTTGATGATACCAGCCCAAACCAGTACTCCACCTCCACCTTGCTGGCGTCTGAGTCGGACTGGAGCTCTCTGCCCTTTACCAATCCAGCCACGGGCCCATCCTTCTGGCCCATCAAGACTCACTCTCATTTCATCAGTCCATAAAACCTTAGAAAAATCAGTCTTGAGATATTTCTTGGCCCAGTCTTGACGTTTCAGCTTGTGTGTCTTGTTCAGTGGTGGTCGTCTTTCAGCCTTTCTTACCTTGGCCATGTCTCTGAGTATTGCACACCTTGTACTTTTGGGCACTCCAGTGATGTTGCAGCTCTGAAATATGGCCAAACTGGTGGCAAGTGGCATCTTGGCAGCTGCACGCTTGACTTTTCTCAGTTCATGGGCAGTTACTTTGCGCCTTGGTTTCTCCACACGCTTCTTGCGACCCTGTTGACTATTTTGAATTAAATGCTTGATTGTTCGATGATCACGCTTCAGAAGTTTTGCAATTTTAAGAGTGCTGCATCCCTCTGCAAGATATCTCACTATTTTTGACTTTTCTGAGCCTGTCAAGTCCTTCTTTTGACCCATTTTGCCAAAGGAAAGGAAGTTGCCTAATAATTATGCACACCTGATATAGGGTGTTGATGTCATTAGACCACACCCCTTCTCATTACAGAGATGCACATCACCTAATATGCTTAATTGGTAGTAGGCTTTCGAGCCTATACAGCTTGGAGTAAGACAACATGCATAAAGAGGATGATGTGGTCAAAATACTCATTTGCCTAATAATTCTGCACTCACTGTATACCTTATTTTGGCAGAGTTGTGAGTGATAAGACCAAAGTGGACCTAGTTATCAATGATCAGCTTTTCCTTATGTGGGGCCTTACAATGTTTTGTTAAAATGTTAAATTGACATACCAATTAAGTCCCAAATATTATGGGCATGTGGGGAAACTGGCAGCTGTCTATACATGTAGGAAAGGGGACTTTACCATACTTGTTCACTAGGCACACGTTTTTTGGCTTTAAGTCCCTATTCATAAATAAGTCAGATGAATACAATGTCACCTTTAGAGTTTATCTAGGTTAATTATAACATACTGTACCTGCCAATTATATTATTGCCCTGCATATGTATGAGTCCACGGATGATAATGCTACTTTAATATACCCATTCCTCATTAAGCCAAAATGTAGACAAAAGATGTAGGTTTGTGTATTCCAAGCAGCTGAATACCATCTGTACCTTGTTAATTCACACTTGTAGCTGGGTGTTAAACCCACAGAGCTCAACATATTATCCTTTAGCTATGGACACTTTTTATATATATATATATATATATATATATATATATCTTTATGTCTATATGGTTTATCTGTTGTCGGGTGTAAGGGCCCGCACCCAGACAATAAGATTTATCAGTGTTAATACAGATATGGTTATGCGGAACTAACGCAGTCCATACTATATTTTGCTGTTATGGAGACAAGTGCTTCATTATACGGAGGCTACTTTGATTTGAACTATATTTTCACTCCCTAGTCTTTTTTTTTTTTTTTTTGTCTGCTGCTTATCATCAATTTATTGAACAGTCTCACTCTTCACTTAACAACAGTAATAGGGTAGGTTGCCTATTTATACCTCCAACAGTGGTTGACTAGCTAAAGGCTGAAACTTTACATTACTGGTGATTCCCCTAATATTTTTAGATATGCTGTAATGGGCTGAATGGTGTCCTTAATGTAATTACTGAATCCTTGTGAATTCTTATTATTTTATACAAGTAATCTCCGCCCTCCATCCCCCCTACATAAAACTCTGGCACTATGTGATGGTGTTCAGGGTGCTTTTGTGTGGTTTCCCTCAACACATACCGCACTTCTGCAAATGCCCCATTTTTCTCAAAGGGGATTACTGGGACACTCCTTCCCCAATGTTTTTTACAGAATTAAATTATATTACTTTGTATTAATTACAAATGTCAGATTGATGTTATATAGGGACCCTACAACCCAATTGCATCCAGTAATCACCCCTTTAAATTGTAGCTTTCCAGACCCAACTGCTGCAGCTGTTATTTATTGTTGTTATTATTAATATATTTTATTGTAACATTTTTATTTATAAACATGTTCTTTGAACTTTGTGACAACAATCAAATAAAACTGTTTAATTATTTAAAAATGTCTTTTGAGTTACAGTTCATAATTATAAAGAAGCTATCTTAAAATCAGTCTGTATTGTGCTTGGTAAATTGTCATATGAAAAAAAAAAAGTATCGGTAATTGGTATCGGTGAGTATTTGAAAAAAAGTATCGGTACTTGTACTCGGTCTTAAAAAAATGGTATCGGTGCAACCCTACTTAATATATATTACTATATGTCTATAGTAATACAATCTTTGGATTATCCCTTCCCTAACTAGATACCCAAACCTAGGTGGCTCAGATGCGCTTTTGGTTTAAACTTTTTAGTTCTTTTTTATTATGAGCCACAGATTATCTGCCTATTGCATTATTTTGGGTCCAAATGAAGCTTATTACGTTTTATTATTTATATCATATGCTTAATATATATTACTATATGTCTATATTAATATGTTACGGTTACCCTTAGTCTCGCTGAGAGATGGACCGCTTAGTAGCCTGGATCCCTATTGCTAAAGAGGGGAGAAGCTGCTTTCCATAGTATTCTATATGAGTCTCGCAAATATAGAATAATCTCCCTTAGCTGCAGTACAGCTAGGATACCCTTCTGCCCACAAAAACGAGTCAACGCTGCGATTGAGGGTCAAACAAGAACTCAGGACTGGGATGCCCAGCCTGCTTTTTATTAAGGTTACATGCACACAGGGCACTCCCAGGGGGAGAGGGGGGGAAGCACAAAATCCCCCATCACACATTTAGATAGAGAGCACTGTCCTTTGACAGGCCACAATAGGATTACAGTACTTAAGATAACAAGTTTACAAGTTCATCTTATCAATTAGCAGTCTGGCTCCAGAGGTGATTAGACAATAGTTTCTAAAAGCTGAAAAAAAAGAGTTAACTCTTTATGAAATGATACTTGTTACGGTTTTCTTGGAGCCCTTCTTAGGCGCTGGCTTGCTGGTTCAGGCATTGTTGCTGGGAAATAAGCTCTTCACAACAAAATAACTAATGCTTCTGTAACAGTGCTCCCTTTCTGTGGAACACTCTGGCAGACACGGTCTGACCCCTTTTCGGGGCAGACTAAGGCTGTCCAGACCGCTGGTTATGCGGGGCTGAGGTCGGTTTGTCTGGACAACCCGTCGGCGTTGCCATTCTGTTTCCCAGGTCTGTAAGTAATGGTGAAATTGAAGGGTTGCAACGATAAGCTCCAACGTAATAGCCTGCCGTTATCTCCAGAGACCCGGTTCAGCCACACCAACGGGTTATGGTCGGTGACCAGAGTGAACTCCTGACCATATAAATAGGGAGTCAATTTCTTTAATGCCCACACCAAAGCCAAACACTCCTTTTCGACCGCTGCATAGCTGACTTCGCGGGGCAGGAGCTTCCGGCTGATGTAGGCAACTGGATGCTCCCCTCCATCTTCGCCTACTTGGCTGAGGACGGCTCCCAGCCCGAACATGGAAGCATCTGTATGGACGATAAAACGTTTGTTAAGGGCTGGGGCCGCCAGGACAGGAGCGTTAATTAGAGCATTTTTGAGAGCCTGGAAAGCCGTTTCACAGTGGGGAGACCACAGGACCTGTCGAGGTAAGTTCTTCTTGGTCAAGTCAGTCAGGGGTTTGGCAAGTGTGCTGTAGTCTGTTACGAACCGTCTATAGTACCCTGCCGTGCCCAGGAAGGCTAGGACCTGAGTCTTAGTGATGGGGGTGGGCCAATTGGCGACAGCTTCTATTTTGGCCGGCTCTGGTCGCTGTTTTCCACACCCCACCCGGTGACCCAGGTACTGTACCTCGGCCATCCCAAAGTGGCATTTCTCTGGCTTCAGAGTCAGGCCAGCAGCCCGGATCTGATCCAGAACCATTCCCACATGAGCTAAGTGGTCCTCCCAGGACTCACTGTGGATCGCTATGTCGTCCAGGTAGGCGCAAGCAAAACTCTGGAAGCCATCCAGGAGCCTATCCACCAAGCGCTGGAATGTAGCTGGGGCATTCTTCATCCCAAACGGCATTACCCTAAACTGATATAAGCCGAATGGGGTGACGAATGCCGACTTGGGGATAGCCTCCGGGGCCAGGGGAATCTGCCAGTAACCTTTGCAGAGGTCAATAGTGGTCAGGTAATTTCCCCTGGCTATACGATCGAGTAGCTCGTCTACCCTGGGCATAGGGTAAGCGTCCGTCACGGTATTTTCATTGAGCCTCCGATAGTCTACGCAGAACCGGGTGGTCCCATCTTTCTTGGGCACCAAGACAACTGGGGAGGCCCAGGGACTATCGGAGGGCTCAATTACCCTGAGCTGGAGCATCTCATCGATCTCCTTCTTCATTCCTGTCCTAACTGCTTCGGGGATTCGGTACGGAGCCTGGCGCAAGGGAGCTTGTCCCGGAGTATCTACCTGGTGGGTGGTTAAAGTAGTGTACCCTGGCTTCGGGGAGAAGGTGAGGTGTTTGGACTGGAGGAGTTGGTTGAGCTGCTCCCTTTCAGTGGGGCTAAGTCGGTCCCCTATCTGAACCTGTGCCACTATACCTGTGGGGAGGCTCTTTTCTAATAGGTCTGGAATGGGTAAACTGTCGGGGTCTTCCTGAGGGGAACAACATACGGCCGTCACGTTCTCTGGTCGCTCAAAATATTCCTTGAGCATGTTTACATGGAATGTCTTTCTAAGATTGTTGTCGTGGCAGCTAGCTATCACATAAGTGGTGTCTCCCCTTTTCTCTACGATCTGGTAGGGACCCTGCCAGGACGCCTGCAATTTGTCTGTCTTCACCGGCTTAAGTACTAACACCTTTTGTCCTATGGTGAAGATTCTCTTTCGGGCCCCCCGATCGTACCATACTTTCTGTCTTCTCTGGGCCAACTGGAGATTAGCCCGCACGGATTTGGCTAATTGCTCCATTCGGTCCCTGAGTTCCAGCACGTATGGCACAATGGGGACACCGTCAGCCTCCATCTCTCCCTCCCAGTGCTCCCGGATCAGGTTTAGGGGTCCCCGTACCTTTCTTCCGTAGAGCAACTCGAAGGGAGAGAACCCTGTCGTTTCCTGGGGCACCTCCCGATAAGCAAATAGGAGGTGCGGCAGGAAGCGTTCCCAGTCTCGGTATTCCTGAGTGAACGTCTTGAGCATTTGCTTGAGGGTCCCATTGAACCTCTCACACAGCCCGTTCGTCTGGGGGTGGTATGGGGAGCTCAGGAGGGACTTAATTTTGCAAACCTGCCAGAGTTGTTGGGTCAATTCAGCCGTAAATTGGGTGCCTCGGTCGGATAGGATTTCTTTTGGAAATCCTACCCGGGAGAACACCTGTACTAGTGCATTCGCTACCGTATCCGCTTCTATGTTGGATAGGGCGACAGCCTCTGGGTACCTGGTAGCGTAGTCCACTACGGTAAGAATGTATCGCTTACCGGAGGGACTAGGGGTAGCCAGTGGTCCCACTAGGTCAATAGCAACCCGGCTGAAGGGTTCCTCTACAATGGGCATATTTACTAGCTGGGCTTTAGGGTGATCGCCTCGCCTTCCTACTCGTTGACACACATCGCAGGTGTTACAGTAAGTTCTAACGTCAGCGTGCACCCCTGGCCAAAAGAACGTGTGAGTAATGCGGTGTAGGGTACGGGTAACGGCTAGGTGGCCTGCTAAGGGGATGTCGTGGCCTATTTTGAGGATTTCTTGACGGTATTTGTGGGGCACTACCAGCTGTCGCCTACGCTGTCCCCTTTTCTCTGTCCAGCGGTATAGTTTCCCTTTTTCCCATAAGAATATTTCGTTATCTGCCCCGCCCCCTCCGGTCTCTGCTCGTTCCCGGTACTTTTGTAAGGTCGGGTCAGTCTTAGACTCTGCCTCGAAAGCATCTGGGGTGTCCCAGGGTATGGGGCCTAACCTGTCAGGCAAGGTCGGGGTAGGTCTTACCTGTGTCTCCCGCACTGGTGAGAGCTCTCGCTCCGTCCGGGCTTGGGCCCGTGTAGTCACTGGGTCCGCCTCGTTGTTGCATACTGGAGCATAGGCAGAAGTCATGGGGCCCAAATCGTTGCCCAGTAGTACTTCGGCAGGTAAATTATCCATTAGGCCCACGTTCACAGCCCCCTTTCCCGCTCCCCAATCAAGATGTACTTTAGCTGTTGGAATTTTGTACACATCCCCCCCCGCCACTCTAACGGCCACAGTCTGTCCGGATCGCTTGTGCTCTGGCACCAAATGACTCTGTACCAGCGTGATAGTAGCCCCTGTGTCTCGCAATCCCTCGGTAGATCGCCCCTCGAGCCATACCCTCTGCCGATGGTGCTGGCGGTTATCTGAGGCAGCATATACAGGGTCTGCCTCGTGAAGCGGCCCCACATATCCCTCCATAGGGGCCTCTTGGTTAACACAGAGGGCCCGGGCCGGACGATAGGACCCAGAGGGGTAATTGTAATTCCTGGGTGTCTGGTGCGTATTAAGGGGGCAGCTAGCCATGAAATGCCCTGGTTGCTTGCATCGGTGGCAAGTCGGTCTGGGACGCTCAGAGCTGTTATTGGGTGGTCCTGAGTGCCCGGACGGGCCCTGTGGGCACCGGGGCTCGGAATTCAGCACGAGGGGGTGTACGGTAAACCTCTCTGGGTTCGACCCGTGCTGGAGCTCGGTAGTTCATGGGTTCGTGAAGACGGGAGTCATAATGTTCATCGGCCAATTTGGCTGCTTCTTCTAAGGTAGAAGGCCGCCTGTCTCGCAGCCATTCCTTCCCTTGCTGTTCCATGCCATTATAAAAATGTTCTAAGAGAAACAATTGTAAAATTTCCTCCCCAGTCACCGCTTTACATCCGCTCAGCCAGTGATTTGCCGCTCTCCGCATTCGGTGCGCCCATTCCATATGGGTATCGTTAGGCTTCTTTTCCGTGCCCCGAAACTGTCGGCGATACGTGTCCGGAGTTACAGCGTACCGTCGCAACAGTGTCTCCTTAACTAGCTCATACTGTGTCACTTCCTCAGCACCCAGAGTACGAAAGGCTTCCAGGGCTCGCCCGGATAGTTTCCCAGACAATATCGTGGGCCACTCTCTGTTGGGAATCTGGTGCAGGGCACATTGCCTTTCGAAGTCCGCCAAATATTCATCAATCCCTGTCTCGCTCTCTAGGAAGGGTCGAAATGCCGCATAGGGTATCTTGGGCCTCCCAGCATTTTCGACAGGGATGATTACCTGCGGGGCTTCAGCATTGCGGTGTGCGTTCGCTAGGTTGAGTTCGTGGGCTCGAGTCTCTCGTATATCCTCGTCCGCCTCCGCCATCAACTGCTGTACCAATTCCATGGAGGGGTTCGGCCCGTATAATGAGAGCCTTTCCCGAACAATCCTGGTTTTTTCGTCACTAATCGTGGTCGGTGTTTCCGCCATTGTGAAGCTCTGATCCAGTTCGGTCAATTCTGCGATCAGCTCTCTCCTCGGCCGGTTGCTGGCGTACCCCCCTCTGCTTTCAAGTAAATCCTTTAGGGTTGTACGCTTCAATTTTTCGTAAGCGCTCTCCATCCGTTCTGTACCTCTCCTAGGAAATCCAGGAAAATCCCGCCGCTGCCGCCAAATGTTACGGTTACCCTTAGTCTCGCTGAGAGATGGACCGCTTAGTAGCCTGGATCCCTATTGCTAAAGAGGGGAGAAGCTGCTTTCCATAGTATTCTATATGAGTCTCGCAAATATAGAATAATCTCCCTTAGCTGCAGTACAGCTAGGATACCCTTCTGCCCACAAAAACGAGTCAACGCTGCGATTGAGGGTCAAACAAGAACTCAGGACTGGGATGCCCAGCCTGCTTTTTATTAAGGTTACATGCACACAGGGCACTCCCAGGGGGAGAGGGGGGGAAGCACAAAATCCCCCATCACACATTTAGATAGAGAGCACTGTCCTTTGACAGGCCACAATAGGATTACAGTACTTAAGATAACAAGTTTACAAGTTCATCTTATCAATTAGCAGTCTGGCTCCAGAGGTGATTAGACAATAGTTTCTAAAAGCTGAAAAAAAAGAGTTAACTCTTTATGAAATGATACTTGTTACGGTTTTCTTGGAGCCCTTCTTAGGCGCTGGCTTGCTGGTTCAGGCATTGTTGCTGGGAAATAAGCTCTTCACAACAAAATAACTAATGCTTCTGTAACATAATACAATATACATTGTTCTGAGGTTGAAAAGCAAAAAATGTGAGGTTTATCTTTAGCATATTTAATGTTTTTGTGATGAAGCAGATTTGATCATATGATGCGGTTCAAGGGGCCGTTGTGCTCTTCTCTCACTCTCTGCATATCTATATGATTTTTGTAATATCATTTATCTGTTTTTCTGCATTTTTAACCTCAATAAAAATTATTCAAAAATAAAAAAATAATAATAAAATAAATAAATAAATAAAGCCAAAATGGAGAAACCATGGCCTCGATTTATCAAAGTTTGGCGGACCTGATCCGACAGTGCGGATCAAGTCTGCCAGACCTCGCTGAATACGGAGAGCAATACGCTCTCCGTATTCAGCATTGCACCAGCAGCTCACAAGAGCTGCTGGTGCAACGCTGCCCCCTGCAGAATCGCGCCCAATCGTCCGCCAGCAGGGGGGTGTCAATCAACCCGATCGTACTTGATCGGGTTGAATTGCGGCGATGTCTGTTCGCCTGCTCAGAGCAGGCTGACAGGTTATGGAGCAGCGGTCTTTAGACCGCTGCTTCATAACTAGTGTTTCTGGCGAGTCTGAAGACTGTCAGAGGTCGGCTAAGTCTGACAAACCTGGAGTTGATGAGAAGAAAGAAGTCTTCTAAATGTAAGTCCCTGTATCCTCTGCCCCTAAATAGTGGTGAGGGATTTATTATATTTGCTGAGTACCCTCCAGTGAGGGTGAGCAATGAGGGAAGGGGATACATCAGCCACAGAAGATATGACTTCTAGTTAAGTTTTATTTTTATATACTGGGCTTAGATTCTACCTCCCTGGGAGGGCGGTTTTCTTCTCTCACTATTAAAATTATTCAGAAACAACTGCATACTATTGTCAAGTAGGCTGGCATTTAATACCTTTTTACGTAAAAAGGTTTTGTTTTTTATGATGCGGCCTATTCCCTTCCTTGTTATGGGGAAATGGAGTCTGTGGTTAAGCTGATATCCCTGAAGAGGATTTTATACTGTACTCCTTGTATGGGGTTAAGCGTATATACCTTACTTCTAGAGCATTTATCGGCGTGTGACTAGCCAATGCTCTTTAACTAATTTATGGAGGTGTCTTGTAACATTCTTCTGCAAACGCAGTTTTAATTAAAACGGCAGACAGTTACGCATCTAAGTATACTTTGGCGCCATTCGTCTCTCCACTGTAGGACGAGCCCAGCTTTTCTTAATTTAGCTGTTCAATAGGACGGCAGTGCGATCAGACATAAATATACTCGTTACATGAGTGTTTGTATACTATCGCTTGGTTAATGAGAGGCACCTTTTTGTTTAAGCTGACAGCATCATCCTTTCCTTATGACTGTAGTCATGGCAGCAGTGTGTTTAACGCTTTTTAGCGCCTTTTGCCGCAGCTCCCTGCAGCTTTTCCTTCCCCTCTCTTGACAGTCTCTTAGTTGAGACTTTATTTTTCTTTTAAAATCTGTTATTGGGGGGAAAATGTTTTATCACTGTGAGGATGTTCTATCTGCACACGCAAGAGTGCAGGGAGAAATAGTTTATAGGTCGCTTAGACTTAGTGATCTTGCTAGTTGAAATTTTACTTAATTTGTCAATAATTTTATATAAGTGACAGCTGAGGGCTCTATGAACATTTCTATTTTAATTGCCTTTATGTATAAAGGTACTACTAGGAGATGTGAGGGAATACGATGCCTTTTTATTTTGTCAGGTGTTCAATCACATTTTTAAAGTCTTATGTGTCTCATTCTGCATTCAATCTCTTTCATATTAGGAGATTATTATGCTGTTGGTGACTTGTAAAATACTTAGCTTTCTAAGTGCCCTTTTCACATTATTTTTATTTTATCATAACATATAATATACAAATTTATCATTTTCTCTATGTTTTTGCTGCCTGGTACATGGGCTCCATATATTAATTTCCCTCATATTGAGGGAATTTTCAATAAGCCTTATCATATATAGATTTCTGTTTCATGTATGGGCTTAGTCTCTAATATATTTATTCTATATTTTATTTATAAACATACAATTCTATAATCTCCCTCATTTGGAGGTGATACTTATTTGGTCTATGAAATGTATGGTTTCATGGGGTTTTTTTTAGTATTTTTAAGAAAATAATATTTTTATTTCTTGGTTTTATTTATAGAAATACAATATTATAATCTCCTTTATATTGAAAGGTTTTGCTTACAACTCTCATAGGAGCCTGCCGTAGTAGCCTGCTGGTTAGTTTAGCTGCCTAGCAAGTGGAAGATTTGCTGTTTGAATCCAACTACTTGCATTTTGAAGCGTGTTTGCAAGCTGTTTAAATAAATGTTGTTAACCTATGTTGGTTAATGGATTTTTCTTTTATTGGGTCCTGGTCTGGCTGAATCTTTTCCAGGTTTTTCTGCCTCAGAATAAAAGGGTAATGCCTAGAGGTTGTTTGACTTTAATTTTTCGTTCCTTTAGCAACTTCAAGGGACAGAAATACTCTTCTTCCAAGCCGGAGCAAGCCAAGAATTTACAGAGGTTTAACCATCCTTGGAATAAGGGTATTCAATCCAAGAAGACTTCCTCTGAATCCAAATCAGCAAGGGTACGCCCCAGATTCAGTCTTGTATCAGGTGGGGGGTTGGCTTTCTATCTTTCAGAAGGCTTGGATCGCAATGTCACAAATCCTTGGGCAGGGGAATAGTCTACCAGGGATACGAAGTAGGAGTCTTCCAAGGCAGATTTCTCCTGTTTAGGCTATTTAAAAGCCAGATAAGGAGAGAGGCTTTCTTAAGCTGTGTGCAGGATCTTTCCTGTCAAGGAGTATCTGCTGCCAGTTCCTCTAACAGAACAAGTACCTTAACAGATCTCTCAAGGTTCTGCCCTTCATGATGTTGACTATCCATTTTATTCTCCCTTAGGTTCAGTAGGGTCTATGCATGACTAACATTGACCCGAAGGACGCGTACATTCATGTTCTTATTCTCAAGAAACATTTCAAATTTCTGCGGTTTGCCTTTCTGGGCAAATACTTCCAATCTGTGGCTCTTCCTTTCGGACTTGCCACTGCTCCTCAATTCTTTTCAAAGGTTCTAGGGGCTCTTTTGGTAGTGATCAGATCTCTGGGATTTGCAGTGGCTCTGTACCTGGACGATAATTTGGTTCTGGTGCCACCTTTTCATTTAGCAAGATCCCATTCTGATTCTCTGTTGATTCTGCGCTTTCTCAGGTGGAAAGTGAATCTGGAAATGACTTCCTTGGTACCAGACACCAGGGTATGTTTGCTGGGGACGTTCTTGGTGTCTATCTTCATAAAGAATTTGTCGGAGGTCAGAAAATCCAAGCTTTTGTTACTTGTCTTTCACTTCAGTCCTCTGTACGTCTACCAGTGACTCTGTAATTGAAGGTAATTGGTCTAATGGCTTTGTTGATTCTATTCGCTCCTACTTGGACTCGCAATATTTGTTGTGTGAATCTGGTAAGGATGTCATCATCTCCCCCGTGGAAATTTCCCTGAGGAAGGATCTTCTACTCAGGGTCCTTTCCTACATTAAAACCTAGATTCTCTGCAACTGACTGCTTGGAGATTGTTCGCGTAGCCTTTTCTTGACAAGGTTTTTGGACATGGTTATTGATTCCATGCTTCAAGCTTGTAGCTGGTACTCACAAGATTTTTCATAAGGGCGTAAATACCTTTTATTGGTGCGATTCCAATGGTTTTCTTTTGAAGTTGGGTGAGGGTTCCCTTCATTTTGTCCTTTCTTAAGAATGACCTGGAGAAGGGCCTGTTAGTCAGTACTCTGCTTATATGTCTGTCAGACCTGCCAGATGTTGTCAGTCTTTTGTTCAGGACTTGGTCAAATTCAGGCCTATGTTAAAACCTGTTGCTCCGCCATGGAGCCTTAATTTTGTTTTTAAAGTTCTGCAGAAGGCTCTGTTTGAGCCTATGCACTCTGTTGACATTAAGTTTTTATCTGGAAACTTTTAGTTTCTCCTTGCTTTTTCTTCTATTTGCAGAGTTTCTGAGCTTTCAACTCACAGTATGATTACCCTTACTTTGGCCTAGATTTGGAGTTTGGAGTTAGCTGTGAAAACCAGCGTTAGAGGCTCCTAACGCTGGTTTTAGGCTAACTCCGGTATTTGGAGTCACTCAAAATAGGGTCTAACGCTCACTTTTCAGCCGCGACTTTTCCATACCGCAGATCCCCTTACGTCAATTGCGTATCCTATCTTTTCAATGGGATCTTTCTAACTCCGGTATTTAGAGTCGTGTCTGAAGTGAGCGTTAGACATCTAACGACAAAACTCCAGCCGCAGGAAAAAAGTCAGTGGTTAAGAGCTTTCTGGGCTAACGCCGGTTCATAAAGCTCTTAACTACTGTACTCTAAAGTACACTAACACCCATAAACTACCTATGTACCCCTAAACTGAGGCCCCCCCACATCGCCGCCACTCGATTAAATTTTTTTAACCCCTAATCTGCCGACCGCCACCTACGTTATACTTATGTACCCCTAATCTGCTGCCCCTAACACCGCCGACCCCTGTATTATATTTATTAACCCCTAATCTGCCCCCCACAACGTCGCCGCCAGCTACCTACAATAATTAACCCCTAATCTGCCGACCGCAAAGCGCCGCCACCTACATTATAGCTATGTACCCCTAATCTGCTGCCCCTAACACCGCCGACCCCTATATTATATTTATTAACCCCTAATCTGCCCCCCACAACGTCGCCTCCACCTGCCTACACTTATTAACCCCTAATCTGCTGAGCGGACCGCACCGCTACTATAATAAAGTTATTAACCCCTAATCCGCCTCACTAACCCTATAATAAATAGTATTAACCCCTAATCTGCCCTCCCTAACATCGCCAACACCTAACTTCAATTATTAACCCCTAATCTGCCGACCGGAGCTCACCGCTATTCTAATAAATGTATTAACCCCTAAAGCTAAGTCTAACCCTAACACTAACACCCCCCTAAGTTAAATATAATTTTAATCTAACGAAATTAATTAACTCTTATTAAATAAATTATTCCTATTTAAAGCTAAATACTTACCTGTAAAATAAATCCTAATATAGCTACACTATAAATTATAATTACATTGTAGCTATTTTAGGATTAATATTTATTTTACATGCAACTTTGTAATTATTTTAACCAGGTACAATAGCTATTAAATAGTTAAGAACTATTTAATAGTTACCTAGTTAAAATAATAACAAAATTACCTGTAAAATAAATCCTAACCTAAGTTACAATTAAACCTAACACTACACTATCAATAAATAAATTAAATACAATACCTACAAATAACTACAATGAAATAAACTATCTAAAGTACAAAAAATAAAAAAATATTTACAAACATAAGAAAAATATTACAACAATTTTAAACTAATTACACCTACTCTAAGCCCCCTAATAAAATAACAAAGACCCCCAAAATAACAAAATGCCCTACCCTATTCTAAATTACTACATTTCAAAGCTCTTTTACCTTACCAGCCCTGAACAGGGCCCTTTGCGGGGCATGCCCCAAGAAATTCAGCTCTTTTGCCTGTAAAAAAAAACATACAATACCCCCCCCAACATTACAACCCACCACCCACATACCCCTAATCTAACCCAAACCCCCCTTAAATAAACCTAACACTAAGCCCCTGAAGATCTTCCTACCTTGTCTTCACCCTACCAGGTTCACCGATCCGTCCTGAAGAGCTCCTCCGATGTCCTGATCCAAGCCCAAGCGGGGGGCTGAAGAGGTCCATGATCCGGCTGAAGTCTTCATCCAAGCGGGAGCTGAAGAGGTCCATGATCCGGATGAAGTCTTCATCCAAGCGGGAGCTGAAGAGGTCCATGATCCGGATGAAGTCTTCTATCAACGGCATCTTCAATCTTCTTTCTTCCGGATCCATCTTGCAGACCTCCGACGCGGAACATCCTCTTCTCCCGACGCCTACTAGCCGAATGACGGTTCCTTTAAGGGACGTCATCCAAGATGGCGTCCCTCGAATTCTGATTGGCTGATAGGATTCTATCAGCCAATCGGAATTAAGGTAGGAATATTCTGATTGGCTGATGGAATCAGCCAATCAGAATCAAGATCAATCCGATTGGCTGATCCAATCAGCCAATCAGATTGAGCTTGCATTCTATTGGCTGATCGGAACAGCCAATAGAATGCAAGCTCAATCTGATTGGCTGATCGAATCAGCCAATCGGATTGAACTTGATTCTGATTGGCTGATTCCATCAGCCAATCAGAATATTCCTACCTTAATTCCGATTGGCTGATAGAATCCTATCAGCCAATCGGAATTCGAGGGACGCCATCTTGGATGACGTCCCTTAAAGGAACCGTCATTCGGCTAGTAGGCGTTGGGAGAAGAGGATGTTCCGCGTCGGAGGTCTGCAAGATGGATCCGGAAGAAAGAAGATTGAAGATGCCGTTGATAGAAGACTTCATCCGGATCATGGACCTCTTCAGCTCCCGCTTGGATGAAGACTTCATCCGGATCATGGACCTCTTCAGCTCCCGCTTGGATGAAGACTTCAGCCGGATCATGGACCTCTTCAGCCCCCCGCTTGGGCTTGGATCAGGACATCGGAGGAGCTCTTCAGGACGGATCGGTGAACCTGGTAGGGTGAAGACAAGGTAGGAAGATCTTCAGGGGCTTAGTGTTAGGTTTATTTAAGGGGGGTTTGGGTTAGATTAGGGGTATGTGGGTGGTGGGTTGTAATGTTGGGGGGGGAGTATTGTATGGTTTTTTTTACAGGCAAAAGAGCTGAATTTCTTGGGGCATGCCCCGCAAAGGGCCCTGTTCAGGGCTGGTAAGGTAAAAGAGCTTTGAAATGTAGTAATTTAGAATAGGGTAGGGCATTTTGTTATTTTGGGGGTCTTTGTTATTTTATTAGGGGGCGTAGAGTAGGTGTAATTAGTTTAAAATTGTTGTAATATTTTTCTTATGTTTGTAAATATTTTTTTATTTTTTGTAACTTAGTTCTTTTTTATTTTTTGTACTTTAGATAATTTATTTCATTGTAGTTATTTGTAGGTATTGTATTTAATTTATTTATTGATAGTGTAGTGGTAGGTTTAATTGTAGATAATTATAGGTATTTTATTTAATTTATTTATTGATAGTGTAGTGTTAGGTTTAATTGTAACTTAGGTTAGGATTTATTTTACAGGTAATTTTGTTATTATTTTAACTAGGTAACTATTAAATAGTTCTTAACTATTTAATAGCTATTGTACCTGGTTAAAATAATTACAAAGTTGCATGTAAAATAAATATTAATCCTAAAATAGCTACAATGTAATTATAATTTATATTGTAGCTATATTAGGATTTATTTTACAGGTAAGTATTTAGCTTTAAATAGGAATAATTTATTTAATAAGAGTTAATTAATTTCGTTAGATTAAAATTATATTTAATTTAGGGGGGTGTTAGTGTTAGGGTTAGACTTAGCTTTAGGGGTTAATACATTTATTATAGTATCGGTGAGCTCCGGTCGGCAGATTAGGGGTTAATGTTTGAAGTTAGGTGTCGGCGATGTTAGGGAGGGCAGATTAGGGGTTAATACTATTTATTATAGGGTTAGTGATGCGGATTAGGGGTTAATAACTTTATTATAGTAGCGGTGCGGTCCGCTCGGCAGATTAGGGGTTAATAAGTGTAGGCAGATGGAGGCGACGTTGAGGGGGGCAGATTAGGGGTTACTAAATATAATATAGGGGTCGGCGGTGTTAGGGCCAGCAGATTAGGGGTACATAGGGATAACGTAGGTTGCGGCGGTTTACGGAGCGGCAGATTAGGGGTTAATAATAATATACAGGGGTCAGCGATAGCGGCGGCGGCAGAATAGGGGTTAGTAAGTGTAAGGTTAGGGGTGTTTAGACTCGGGGTACATGTTAGGGTGTTAGGTGCAGACGTAGGAAGTGTTTCCCCATAGCAAACAATGGGGCTGCGTTAGGAGCTGAACGCGGCTTTTTTGCAGGTGTTAGGTTTTTTTTTCAGCTCAAACAGCCCCATTGTTTCCTATGGGGGAATCGTGCACGAGCACGTTTTTGAGGCTGGCCGCTTGCGTAAGCAACTCTGGTATCGAGAGTTGAAGCTGCGTTAAAAATGCTCTACGCTCCTTTTTTGGAGCCTAACGCAGCCTTTTTGTGGACTCTCAATACCAGAGTTATTTTTATGGTGCAACCAGAAAAAAGCCGGCGTTAGCTACGCGGGTCCTTACCGACAAAACTCTAAATCTAGGCCTTTGTTTTTTGTCATGGATAAGACGGTCCTTTTGTACCAAGTTGGAATTTCTTCCCAAGGTTGTTTCAGATCGTAACATCAACCAGGAAATTATTGTTCCTTTGTTTTGTCCTAATTCTTCTTCTCAGACGGAACGCCTGTTGCACAACCTGGAAGTTGTGCGTACTCTAACATATTATCTACAGGCAACAAAGGTTTTTCGACACACTTTTGCCCTGTTCGTTGTTTTCTCTGCTAAGTGTAAAGGTCAGAAGGCCACTTCTACATCTCCTTCTCTCTGGTTGAGAAGTGTTATCCGGTTAGTTTATGAATCAGCTGGATAACAGCCTCCTGAGAGAATTAAGACTCATTCCTTTTGGGCTGTCTCTTCTTCTTGGGTTTTCGAAAATGAAGCATTTGTGGCGCAAATCTGCAAGGCAACCACTTGGTCCACTTTGCATACTTTTGCCAAATTCTATAAATTTTATACTTTTGCCTCGCCTGAGGCTTCCTTTGGGAGAAGGGTTCTTCAAGCGGTGGTGCCTTCTGTTTAGGTCCGCCTGTTTGTTCTCCCTCCCTTTCATTCTGTATCCTGTAGCTTGGGTATTGGTTCCCACTAGTAATTAGAATGAATTTGTGGACTCTCCATGCCATAGGAAATATAATAAAATTCATGCTTACCTGATAAATTTCTTTCTTTCCGGGCATGGAGAGTCCACGACCTGCCCTTATATTCATTTAAGACGGCTCATTTTTTTGGTACAAACCTCAGGCACCTCTATATCTTTGTGTTATCATCTTTTTCCATTTTCCTTCTGCCGAATGGCTGGGCATTAACAGCTCTGCTGGGGTGCTCTTTGCCTCCTCCTGCTGGCCAGGAGTTGAGTTCCCACTAGTAATTAGAATAAATTTGTGGACTCTCCATGCCCGGAAATAAATAAATTTATCAGGTAAGCATACATTTTGCTTTTTTTACACATGGCTTCTCCATTGTGGGTTTATTTCTGTTAATTAATTCATGACATGGTGTAATAGGTTATGTGTTGTTGTTCATCTGAAGTTATATTTACCTAATTTTAAGACCTGCTAAGCCTAGATGATTGTTATGTCCTAATACGTAAAACCATAGAATTCACAGAGAGTGTACTTAATTTTTCACATGACTGTAAGTGAATTAGAGCCCTTTGGTCACTGGGAGCGTTTATTAGAGCTCCCCTTGTAATCTGGCCCAATTTTTTTAGACCATGCTGTTACACGCTTAATAGACTACAGTATAGTGAAAATATAGATTTATATACACTGGGAAACAAAAAAATTAGTATGACTCACTTTATTGCTATTATTCTCTTTATTGCGGTGGTCTGGAACCAAATCCGCAATATCTCTAAGGTACGCCTGTACATTAAAGTCCTTACCAGTCCAACATTTTGCCATATCCATTTAACCTTTATAAAAACTTTTTTTGTTATTCATATTTAAATGATATATGCATGTAATACTTTATTTTAATGTGTTTTGTACAGCTTTATTTTAACCCTAAACAAGGTGCGCTAAACATTCTAGCACAGTTTTGGCTTTCACTCGAATGCAACCTATAACTTTCAACTTGTAATACAAGCGCAAAATAGTGTGTTCGCGATATCCATTGAATGTATAGGCTGCGCTTAAATGGACATGAAACACTATTTTTTTCTTTCATGATTTAGATAGATAATACAATATTAAACTGCTTTCCAATTTACTTCTAACATCTATTTGCCTTCCTTTACTTAGTATCTTTTGTTGAAGAAACAGCAATGCACATGGGTGAGCCAAAACATGAGGCATACATGCGCAACCACCAATCAGCAGCCCCTGAGCCTATCTAGATATGCTTTTCAACAAAGGATACCAAGAGAACGAAAAAAAATATTATAGAAATACAGTTCTTTAAAATTGCTGGCTTTCTTTGAATTACGAAAGAAAAAAATTGGGTTTCATGTCCCTTTAAGCAATGTCAGCTCCACTTTAATATTACAGGCCCATGGTAAAGCACTCTAACCAGAGAATATTATTTTATATATATATATATATATATACTGTATATATACTGTATATATACATACATACATACCCACACACTCACACATTTACTTGCTCTATAAACCGTGTGCTTAAACTTTTTTTTTTTATTTATTGCTAAACAAATCTAATACTGCACTTAGGTGCTGAAGTGTCTATGAGACAGTTGAAATCAGATGGGTTTAGCGTTATTTAGCAAACATGGGATAACACACTAGCTATCATATAACCATTTTATTTTAGACGATGAAGTTACAATTCTGTGATACTAACCTATGTAACCTTTGCTGTAAGCCCAAGGTAATATTTTATTTAACCAAAGTAATAGTGATTTATGAAGATTCAGAAATAGCAATAGCTTGAAGGGAAATGTGTCATAATATCTCAGCAGTTCCAAAGAGTATATTACTGAAATGTATTCGCATTCCTATTTCACAGGAACTTGATATCTTTTTTTTTCTTACTAATATAAAATAAAATTGAAAGTAACTGTAATATTCCTGTGCTGATCCCTCTTGTGACTTTTAGCATTTCACCTTAGGGTAAAAATACTGTGAAAAGGACATTTTGCTACAGTGACTGTACAACAAATATTACAGTGAAGCTGTGAAGATCTTCTTTATTGGTTCTGTTCAGGGAAAAGTTACTGCCGCACCTTTTGGATTTAAAAGGACAATAAACACAGTGTAATTACATTATTTTTGCAGTCTTCCAATAGATTAGAGCAGTAGATTTTTAAAGTTATTACAACATTAACACATTGTTTGCTGCAGTTGTTTTTCAATAGTTAAAGGGACTGTCTACTCCAGAATTGTTATTTTTTAAAAAGCTAGCTAATCCCTTTATTATGCATTCCACAGGCTCACATAACCAACACAGTTATATTAATATACTTTTTACCTCTGTGATTACCTTGTATCTTAACCTCTGCAGACTGCACCCTTATTTCAGTTCTTTTGACAGACTTGCATTTTAGAAGAAATTAATAATTAACCCAGCGCTTGGTGTATCGCTGCCTTAAAGCACCTAAAAATGGGTACCTAGCCACCCCAGAAAGAGGTAATAAAATAGGAATAAGATTAGGAGCGCCTAACGGAAGGCAAAGACATATAAGGGATATATGTAAAATGTATTGAACGTGTTACTTCTATATTAGAAAGTATTAATTCTGTTACATAAAAACTAATCATAAATTATAATCTAAAACAATATTACAATGTAAAACAATATTATAATGTTAAACATGGATCCATGTAACACAGGGGTGTCCAAACTTTGCTCTCCAGAGGTTTTGGAACTACATTTTCAGCGAGCATTTTATCTAGCTGAGCATCATGGGAAATGTAGTTCCAAAACCTCTGGAGAGCAAAGTTTGGACACCCCTGATGTAACACCATGAGCTCCCAATTAAATATAAAAGAGGAAAAGGGGAGAAATTCTTTGACTATAATGTGGACCACGTTAATAATGGCATTAGTCTATTAGTCACAGAAATGGAAATCTGTGATGAAACCGTGTCCAATCCTAAAGTGATGAGCAAAAAGGCAATGATGTGCAAAAACAACAAAAAATGCAATGGTGTGCATAAAAAGACGAAAAATCAAAAATCCAAAAGACTGGTGATAAATATGTGTAAAAATATGTGAAAAAATGTTTGAAAAAATATCTAAAATGAAAAATAAAGTTCCAATAGTAAATTAAAGAGAATCCTATTTGGAGAATGTTGATTTTTCAAAGAAGATCCTCCTATGTGTAGTGTTAAAAAAACTTGGAAGCAAAAAGAAGTACAATAGTGCAATAACGCTAAGGACTCTTTGTATGTAAAGGAAATAGGCTTAGCATATACTGTCAACGCATTTCGGCCTTATCATAGGCCTTTATCAAGACTCTTGATTTTTGTTTTTTCGTCTCTTTTTATGCACACCATTGAATATTTTGCTGTTTTTGCACATCATTGCCTTTTTTGCTCATCACCTTAGGATTGAACACGGTTTCATCACAGATTTGCATTTCTGTGACTAATAGACAAATGGTCCACATTATAGTCAAGGAATTTCTCCCCTTTTCATCTTTTATATTTAATTTTGAGCTCATGGTGTTACATGGATCCATGTTTAACATTATAATATTGTCTTACATTGTAATATTGGTTTAGATTATAATTTATGATTAGTTTTTATGTAACAGAACAAGTAATTTCTAATATAGAAATAAAATGTTTTTTTTATTATTATCATTTATTTATAAAGCACCAACACATTATGCAGCACTGTAACATTAAAGGGACAGTCTAGGCCAAAATAAACTTTCATGATTCAGATAGAGCATGTAATTTTAAACAATTTTCCAATTTACTTTTATCACCAATTTTGCTTTGTTCTCTTGGTATTCTTAGTTGAAAGCTTAACCTAGAAGGTTCATATGCTAATTTCTTAGACCTTGAAGCCCACCTCTTTCAGATTGCATTTTAACAGTTTTTCACCACTAGAGGGTGTTAGTTCACGTATTTCATATAGATAACACTGTGCTCGTGCACGAGAAGTTATCTGGGAGCAGGCACTGATTGGCTAGACTGCAAGTCTGTCAAAAGAACTGAAAAAAGGGGCAGTTTGCAGAGGCTTAGATACAAGATAATCACAGAGGTTAAAAGTATATTATTATAACTGTGTTGGTTATGCAAAACTGGGGAATGGGTAATAAAGGGATTATCTATCTTTTAAAACAATAAGTATACAGTGATGGGGTGCAATAAACAGGAGACAATTACATAGATCATAAGGTAAGAGGGCCCTGCCTTTCATCTTGAAGATAAATCGAGCCCCATGTATAAAGGCTGCATCCAGTGCTTACCAGCTTGTTATGCTATACCTTATCAGTCATCACAACAAACTTCTTCACTGTGTGTGCAGATATCTTGCCACTCTGTAATAAACTTTACCCTATTAGTGTGAAAAAAATGGTAGGTTTGTCATGGCAAGATCCTAACCATAACAATCTTCACAGTTCTCCCTTCTGAAAGTAATACAGTTACAGGTACTTTATCCAAGCTGCTTGGGACCAGAAAAAGGTTTGGATTTTGGAATATTTGCATCTGTAAAATGGGACAGTTTGGAGGGAACGGGAACAACAAGTATAAACAACATCTTATGTAATTTAGGCAATATTTACACATCATAATACAGCTTATAAATACATCATAAAGGTAGTTTTATTTAATGTTTAATACATTTGTATAAATAGTACCCTCAGGTAGATAGTACAGTATTGTAGCCAGAAAGGTAATATTTATTGTTTTAAATAAATATAGTAACTTTTGACGATTTTATTATTTAAAAAATATTAATAAAAAAAAAGTTTGGATTTCAGAATAAGTTTAGATTTTGGAATTTTGGATTTGGGGATTTGTACCTGTAGCTGTTTTTCTTCCTAATGGGAAAGAGTCCACAGCCGCATTCATTACTTATGGGAAATAAGAACCTGGCCACCAGGAGGAGGCAAAGACCCAACAGACAAAAGGCATATATACTCCTCCCACTTCCCCTATCCCCTAGTCATTCTTCGCCTTTCATCCCAGGAGGTTGGTTTCTTTAAAAATTATTTTACTTTTATTTTCATATGTCTCTTATGGAGGGTGCTACCCTTCGACATGGGACGGAAGTTTTAAGTAGTCCTGTCAGTCTCTCGTGGAGGGCCTGGGGGAAAGTGAGAGTCCAGAGATGCAGTGGGAGCTTCCCCTGTGACACCATCCCGACTCATATTCACAAGTCCATGACGGAGGCGATGCTACTATTCCTCACACTTGAAGGGCTGTGTTCCTGTTCCACAGCGTAGATTCCGGTAAGATTGTTTCATTTTATTCTGTTATCTGTAATGTGATTATTATGACAGTCAAGTAAGGGCCTCACTGAGGCACCTTTTGCTACGATCTGGGAATCACAGGATAATTCCTCCTTAGGGTGGATAGTGAACGGGTAAGGGTTTATTTTTTATCATGTTTCTTATGTGATTCAACCTGCTTGTGTATGTGCATAGGGGCTCTGGGGCCGAGACACATGCCTATGTGGCACATATTGGCTTGTTCTTTCGGTGGTGGTTTACACAGCCTGGAACTATACCTTCGGGTTATGCCTATTTTATTCAGACTTGCTTAACTTTTTCTGTGGGCCTGGTTTTTGCCGCCCTTTAGGGGCACGCTTTTTGGAATTTCGCGGGGCATCTGGTGACCGGGCTTCTTCCCCTTCCACATTCCTGACTGTGTGGGGACGGTGGAAAGAGTCTGCCCTGCTGAGGTCTGGTCATAGGTAAGTGCCCCCAGCTATTGGTGTCAGGTGCCAGTCACTTTTTTCCACTATCTGTTTATCTTGTACAGTCTTAAGCCATGGAGGATTCCAATGCCGGGACTATTTTTATATCCGATTCCAAATCGTCCTCGGATGAGGATTGTAATTCTGAGAGGCCCTCGGATGATTACAGGACCCTGAAGTTTTCTTGCAGTTATGTGCCTGTCTGCCTATTCCGGGCATTGAAACCGTGAATGGCACTATAATATTCCCCCGGGGGTGTTTGTTCCCCCTTGCTGCTCATTTTGTTATAGGATTGTGTGGCTGCGTGTCCTAAGACAAACTTTTGATTTATTGGGGGATCATTTCCTTTATGATCCGTCTTGGTTCTCACAAGGTTCTTCAAGATAGGCTAGTGGGGGATGTGTCTCTCTCCGGGTCGGTCTACTGTGAGCTTTCCCAGTCTTTTTTTCTGGAGGTTACGGTTTCTGTTTGGCAGTTCCTGTGGAAACATAGTTCCTTCTGAGTGAATTCCTGCAGGTGCCCTTGTTTTTTTCTTTTATCCGGTTAGGATTACTTTTCTTTCTGTTTCCCTATGGGGATTCTGAGATTGCTTGATTCAAGTGCTTCTATGGAAGTTGTTCCCAGATTTTTTTCCGGAGTTTTGAGTGTGACTTGTTACTTGTTAGTGATGCATGTTAAGCATGGCTGGTACGGCAGGACCTACTGCTTGTTCAGCTATTTGTTTTTTGTTTTTTAAAAAAACACTATTTTTCTGGACCTTTGGGTCTGGATGTCGGAAGCACTTGGGCTGTTCCATGTCAGTCCGCACCCGATGTCGGGACCGGTGGTGTCCCTTTGCATCCCTGATCTGAGGGGTGTGGTCCTTACCGTGTGGAGCGGTTATGCCTTTTTGAGCTCCTGTTGATGGTTCTCCTTGAGTCTTTCCCATCTGATGGGATTTTGGATGTCACTGGAGTTCTGGTCGTCTTTATTGCCCCTTGGCGGTTTGGGCCTGTGATGGGCTCGGTTCTTGAAGTTCTGTACCTCGGGCTACTGGTTAAGGGTTTTTCTCTAATGGTCTCATGCTGCGGGTGTGGTTCACAGTATCTATTGTGTCATCTTGGATTTGATTTAAAGTTCCTTTTCCTCATTGAGATAGCCTACCACTGGTTGGCTTGTGGCAGGTTGCCTTGGGCGTTGACTTATGGAAGTTTTCCTTCTTTATGATTCCATTGTGGTTCTCGGGGGAGTATCTAGGTTTTGGAGCAGTCTAGCTCTTTGTCCTATCTGTATGTTCCTGTTACGCCCCTAGGATTTGGGGTTGGGTCAGGATGGGTCCTATTGTCTCCCTTTTAGGGAGTCTAGGGTAATTTCGGTTTGATACCTTGGCACAGGATAGGCGCTGGGCTTTCTTGTAAAGGGGTTCCTTTTTCCCATTCCTTTTTCGCGTCTAGGACTAGTTCTAGCTCGTTTTGTCATCTTTCCCCGTTGTCTCTGCCTGCTGCAGACTTGTTCGCGGTGCATGGGTTGGACTTGTTGGTCGCTTTTTGCTGTGTTATGGGGGATCGAGCGGTTGCTCTCAGTCTTGGCCCTTTTGTTGGGTTCTGAGAGGTCTGGTTTCCTTTTGGTCCTAGGATTTGCGCTGGTCATTTTTGGTCATTTGTGCTGTGCAATCATTTGTTGATTGGTTGGGGGTCCTGGGGACACGTTCTCCCTGTCTTGCGGTTTTTCCTGAGGGATTCCTGTCTCTCTTGGATCAGCCTCGCTGCAGAGTAAGCGGAAGCCTTACTGTTGGGAAACAGCTGCAGTCTTTTTCTTGTCTGCTGGTAAGCTATTGAGTCCAGGTGGCTTGGGGGTTAGCTTGTCTGTCTAGCAGGTTGCAGTTCCTGAGTTTGTACTCAGCTGTGATTAATTGCTATTTTCTATCTGTTTCCTGTGGGCTTGTCCTTAGAGGTTGTGTACTCAGGTTTCAGGGTTTTTTTCCCGGGATCTGGTCACTTTTCTCAAGCATGCCGGGTGGTTCTTCCCTTACCTTTGTGTAAGGGACGGTTTCTATTGGTCGACTAATTTGACCTACGGTTAGTTTTACTACCCAGCTTGCGGAGGGTTGCTGTTGTCCCTGGGGCAACTGCTGTTCCTTGAATGCTAGCATGCACTTTGAGGTTCCTTGTGGGGTGTTTTTTCAGAACCCTCTGGGGAAGTTGGATCCTTGGGATCTCCTTGATCAGGAAGTTTGATTCAGGAAGGATGTTCCGATGTTCTGTGGTCCATAGTGGTGTAGTGTTGGTTTGCACTGTTTCAGTTGCACAGGAGCGGGATGTTTCGTATCTGTTTTCGGATGGGGGCTCTGCTTATTTTTTGCGCCACTGGTTTTTATCATTCTTTTTCTGTTTCTCTACTGAGTTTTTTCTCTGGCTACGGAAATTTTTACTTGCTTGTGAGACATTCTCAGTCTCTTGTGGTCTGGGGTGTGGGACTTGGTCTGTTTTCACCTGCTCTCTGGGGTGATGGTTTTTCCATCACGTCCTCATTTATTTGGTGACGTGTGTCCACATTGTCTCGCTGTTTTGGCTTTGGCTGGTTTTGAGATTCGTTTGTTTCTCTCTGGTCCCTTCCGGACTTTTCATATAGTCTGCTCGGGCGTAGCCTACTGAGTGGCTTAGGGTTGTCCCCTTGTCACCCTGGGCGGTGCTCCTTTCTTCTATCTTCCCTCTGGGAATTTTTAGTCGGGGTCACTCGCTTGGTTGAGGGGCTGTGGCGGGGTTGTTGCCCCTGTCAGATGCTGTCCTGGAGGTGGGTGCTCTCGGTGGGCTCACTCGTGGTTCTATCTAGGTTCTTTGGACTGTTGGTAGATTTGTGTCTCTGGGACCGCTTTTTGCAAAATGTTTTTCGTTCCCTGTTTCGGACGAACTGGGACTTTGTGTTTCTTGGGAATCTGTTTTTAGGTGGGTGCCTTTATTGGTCCGCCTCTTACCCTCCCGTTTTGGCATTCTGTGTCCTTTTTGGCTTGGGTATAAATTTCCCATAAGTAATGAATGTGGCTGTGGACTCTTTCCCATTAGGAAGAAAAACATAAATTATGCTTACCTGATCATTTTCTTTTCTTCCGTGGGAAAGAGTCCACAGCCCCCCGCACGTTTTTTTTTGAGGTGTTGTTGTTTTTATTTTCTGGCACCCTTTCACCTTGATGCTTCTTCCACTGTTCCTTTTTCCTCGGCTGAATGACTGGGGGATAGGGGAAGTGGGAGGAGTATTTATGCCTTTTGGCTGGTGGGTCTTTGCCTCCTCCTGGTGGCCAGGTTCTTATTTCCCATAAGTAATGAATGCGGCTGTGGACTCTTTCCCGCGGAAGAAAAGAAAATGATCAGGTAAGCATAATTTGTTTTTTTTTGCTTTGTTTGTTTTTCAGACACCTAATTGTATAAATATACAGGCAACAAGTATGACTTATAGGTTTATATTAATGCATGAACTGAGAGTACATGAGACTACAAATAAACCAGTCTGAGTTACATAAACACCTTCATAGTACATGAGAGCCAAAGCCAGACATCATTATGTTTATACCTATTGGCAATTGTACAGTCATTAAAGATAGATCATTATTTTCTGATTCCTAGTTTTTTTTTATTTTTATTTTTTAATGCATGACTGATTTATATTTTATTAGTAGTTATTTGGTGCAATTATTAGAGTTCCCTGACTATATACTCCACAAATAATGCATCATAATGATTAACACTTTTGTGAAGTAACCCTATATTAAAGCGTACACACATTATATTTCCAGGTTACAGCACCCTAAAAACCAACATTCACACAATATATATATACACATAGTAGCACATTGCAGGTTTGGGTTTTGGGTAGCGGCTATTGAATCTTTTTTTTTTTTTTGCAACCTAGATATGCCCTATCAGTATACAAAGCATATGTAGTGCAATCTCTTAACACAAAGCAGCACTCGCCTATTTGCAATGAAATGTCTATATAGAGAGCAGTGGCTATATACAAGAAAAAAAACTATATATAGAACAACGCCTATCTAAATACAGTGAAATGCATATATAGAGAGCAGTGTATATTTTCAATAAAATATCTATATATAGAACAACACCTGTCTAAATACAGTGAAATGCATATATAGAGAGCAGTGTCTATATACAATAAAATTCCTATATATAGAACAACACCTGTCTAAATACAGTGAAATGCATATATAGAGAGCAGTGTCTATATACAATAAAATACCTATATATAGAACAACGCCTGTCTAAATACAGTGAAATGCATATATAGAGAGCAGTGTATATTTTCAATAAAATATCTATATATAGAACAACACCTGTCTAAATACAGTGAAATGCATATATAGAGAGCAGTGTCTATATACAATAAAATTCCTATATATAGAACAACACCTGTCTAAATACAGTGAAATGCATATATAGAGAGCAGTGTCTATATACAATAAAATACCTATATATAGAACAACGCCTGTATAAATACAGTGAAATGCATATATAGAGAGCAGTGTCTATATACAATAAAATACCTATATATAGAACAACGCCTGTCTAAATACAGTGAAATGCATATATAGAGAGCAGTGTCTATATACAATAAAATACCTATATATAGAACAACGCCTATCTAAATACAGTGAAATGCATATATAGAGAGCAGTGTCTATATACAATAAAATACCTATATATAGAACAACGCCTATCTAAATACAGTGAAATGCATATATAGAGAGCAGTGTATATTTTCAATAAAATATCTATATATAGAACAACACCTGTCTAAATACAGTGAAATGCATATATAGAGAGCAGTGTCTATATACAATAAAATACCTATATAAAGAACAACGCCTATCTAAATACAGTGAAATGCATATATAGAGAGCAGTGTCTATATACAATAAAATTCCTATATATAGAACAACACCTGTCTAAATACAGTGAAATGCATATATAGAGAGCAGTGTCTATATACAATAAAATACCTATATATAGAACAACGCCTGTCTAAATACAGTGAAATGCATATATAGAGAGCAGTGTCTATATACAATAAAATACCTATATATAGAACAACGCCTGTCTAAATACAGTGAAATGCATATATAGAGAGCAGTGTCTATATACAATAAAATTCCTATATATAGAATAACACCTGTCTAAATACAGTGAAATGCATATATAGAGAGCAGTGTCTATATACAATAAAATTCCTATATATAGAACAACACCTGTCTAAATACAGTGAAATGCATATATAGAGAGCAGTGTCTATATACAATAAAATTCCTATATATAGAACAACGCCTGTCTAAATACAGTGAAATGCATATATAGAGAGCAGTGTCTATATACAATAAAATACCTATATATAGAACAACGCCTGTCTAAATACAGTGAAATGCATATATAGAGAGCAGTGTCTATATACAATAAAATACCTATATAAAGAACAACGCCTATCTAAATACAGTGAAATGCATATATAGAGAGCAGTGTCTATATACAATAAAATTCCTATATATAGAACAACGCCTGTCTAAATACAGTGAAATACATATATAGAGAGCAGTGTCTGTCTATACCAGTGTCTACTCAGTATAGTGTTTATATGCAAAGCAATACAATAATAAAAAAAAATTAATAAAGTTTGACGACACTTCAGCATCATATCCACCCTTGATGCATCAGTGACGCTGTGACTAGAGGCTTTGTCCAGACACTAATCTCACTCCTGTGAGTCACTCAGTGAAAGTTTTATTTACCCAGAGGATCTGTTTGGCACCCCCTGCATTCTTTTTGCTGCCAAGAACCACTTAATCGTAATTGTTCGTCTTTTTTATTAACCTCTTGGCTGCCAAAGGTAGACTGCAAAACCTTATCAACGGCACAATAAACATATAGCGCAGGCAGAAAACAGTTTTTGTCATATCTTGTCTACAGCCAATCAACATTTTATACAGGGAAATTAAGTGTTATATTGATCCTAGAGGTTATATGAAAGTAAGTTAAACATGCAGATGAAGAGTGGCACTTGTTGGCAGTGGCACTTTGCCACTAACTAACCTTCAAGTTCTCTCCAGGATGACAAACCGCTTCCAGTTACAATTTGGATGGTTAGTTCCTCCTCCCCCATGATTATGATGACCAATGCTGGCACCAGCAAGCCACTGCTAGAGGAACAGCTCAGCTCTAGGGCTCAGGGGGTTGATTATGGGACACAGTCTAACACTGGCGCTGTTATCGTACTGAGCGCTGCATATTCGCCAAACCTGACTCAACCTTAAACCTGGATACCAAGTTGGAAATACTTGACAATAAAATCTATATGCATTCAATTTTTTTTATTTTTTTTTAATAAATATTGGTGCTTTACTATTCACTGTAGATTAGGCTGTTAGTGTTAGGAGAGAAAAATATTTTATTTTTTTCCAACATTTAAAGGGACATTAAACACTTTGGGATTGTTAATCTAATTACTCATTTACAACTGTCAGCCGACTAACCTCTGCAGATAAGATAAGGTAACAACATTTTAATTTTAAGGAATGAATACAACTTTCTGGGGCCCTATCCGATATGCAGCGTCGTTTTTGGTATCCTATATACAGCGCCGCATCTAAATGCAGCGCGTATATTTCACCCGTCACTCGCAATTTTTACTCCCATAGGCTAACATGGGACTGCGTCTTAAATCGGTATCCAATATCCAGCGCAAGGCCTTACATGGCGAAAATGGAGAAATCTTACTCCATTTTCACCTCGCCATAAAATGCAGCCGTAGCAGGCCTTGCGCTGAGTATGGGAGCACCGTAACTCCCTAAAATGCCTGCAAAAAAAACAATTAATACCTAACGCATGCGCAATGTCTATCTACCTGTCAACCCACCGCAATAACTAATAAAGTGTATTAACCAATAAACTGCCATAGCCCACACCACAATAAACCTATTCTATTATTAACCCTTAAACCGCCATAGCCCACATAGCCTATTAAATCTATTAACCCCTAATCTGCCGCCAACGTCACCGCCACTATAATAAAGTTATTAACCCCTAAACCTAAGTCTAACCCCACCTAACAATTATTATTTAAATAAATCTAAATAATATTACTATTATTAACTAAAGTATTCCTATTTAAAACTAAATACTTACCTATAAAATAAACCCTAAGATAGCTACAATATAATTAATAATTACATTGTAGCTATTTTAGGATTTATTTTTATTTTACAGGCAACTTTGTATTTATTTTAACTAGGTACAATAGCTATTAAATAGTTAATAACTATTTAATAGCTACCTAGTTAAAATAATTACAAAGTTACCTGTAAAATAAATCCTAACCTAAGTTACAAATACACCTAACACTACACTGTTTTTTTGTACTATAGTTTGTTATTTAATTGTATTTAATTTTAGGTAATTGTAGTTAATTTATTTAATTAATTTAATGATAGTGTAGTGTTAGGTGTAATTGTAACTTAGGTTAGGTTTTATTTTACAGGTATATTTGTATTTATTTTAACTAGGTAGCTATCAAATAGTTATTAACTACTTAATAGCTATTGTACCTAGTTAAAATAAATACAAAGTTGCCTGTAAAATAAAAATAAATCCTAAAATAGCTACAATGTAATTCTTAATTATATTGTAGCTATCTTAGGGTTTATTTTATAGTTAAGTATTTAGTTTCAAATAGGAATACTTTAGTTAATAATAGTTATATTATTTAGATTTATTTAAATAATAATTAAGTTAGGGGTGTGTTAGGGTTAGACTTAGGTTTAGGGGTTAATAACTTTATTATAGTGGCGGCGGCAGATTAGGGGTTAATAGATTTAATAGGCTATGTAGGCTATGGCGGTTTAGGGGTTAATACTATAATCGGTTTATTGTGGTGTGGGCTATGGCGGTTTAGGGGTTAATACTATAATCGGTTTATTGCGGTGTGGGCTATGGCGGTTTAGGGGTTAATAATTTAGTTATTACTTGCGGTGTGGGCTATGGCGGTTTAGGGGTTAATACATTAATTATTAGGAGTGAGAGGGGGGATTGCGGATATAGGGGTATACGTGGCGGGCTTATTTTTGGGATGCGTGTTAGACAGTTATGGGAGATTTAAAATTTTAGTTAGTTTTCTTAGGCGCCGGCAGTTTCTAAAGTGCCGTAAGTCACTAGCGACTCCAGAAATTTGTAGTTACGCTCATTTCTGGACATCGCTAGTTATCTGACTTACGGCACTTTAGGAACTGCCGGCAGGGTATTGGTAATACCCCGACGTGCGAGGTGAAATTACGGGCGGCGTGGGTTCCCTCGCTTGCGCCAAAAGCTACGCCGTATATCGGATCGCGCCCCTGGTGTTTTGTTTGCTGCATCATGTAGTATATAGAAATAAACCTCATAGTTATTTATATTTAAAAAGACTACAATCAATCAAGGTTAAAGTGCACACACATTTTATTCACTTGGCCAAAAATTGCAAAGGCAAAATATTTTTGTGCACATTACTGAAAGAAAAAGTGGAGTACTTTTTCTCATTCTCAGACCTATAGGGCTTGAATACATGTTTATATTTGCTTTTGTATGTATATATGGATCTTGTGAGAGTGTGTGCAGGAATTTGTGTGTGTGAGAGTTAGTGATAGTGTGTCTGTGTGTGTGAGTTTGTGATAGTGTGTCTTTATGTGTGTGTGTGAGTTTGTGATAGTGTGTCTTTGTGTGTGTGAGTATAAGTAATAGTGTGTCTCTATGTGTGTGTGAGAGAGTTTGTAATAGTGTGTCTTTATTAGTGTGTGTGAGAGTTAGTGATAGTGTGTCTTTATGTGTGTGTGTGTGTGTGTGTGTGTGTGTGTGATAGTGTGTATTTGTGTGTGAGAGTTAGTGATAGTGTGTCTTTATGTGTGTGTGTGAGAGTTAGTGATAGTGTGTCTTTATGTGTGTGAGAGAGTTAGTGATAGTGTGTCTTTATGTGTGTGTGTGAGTTAGCGATAGTGTGTCTTTATGTGTGTGTGAGAGTTTGTGATAGTGTGTCTTTATGTGTGTGTGAGAGTTAGTGATAGTGTGTCTTTATGTGTGTGTGAGAGTTAGTGATAGTGTGTCTTTATGTGTGTGTGAGAGTTTGTGATAGTGTGTCTTTATGTGTGTGTGAGAGTTTGTGATAGTGTGTCTTTATGTGTGTGTGAGAGTTAGTGATAGTGTCTTCATGTGTGTGTGAGTGTTAGTGATAGTGTCTTTATATGTGTGTGTGTTAGTGATAGTGTGTCTTTATGAGTGTGTGTGAGTTAGTGATAGTGTGTGTGTGTGTGTTATAGTGATAGTGTGTCTTTATCTGTGTGAGAGTTAGTGATAATGTGTCTTTATGTGTTTGTGGTGTGTGTGAGTTAGTGATTCTGTGTCTTCGTGTGTGTGTGAGAGTTTGTGATAGTGTTTCTTTATGTGTGTGTGTGTGTGAGAGTTAGTGATAGTGTGTCTGTGTGTGAGTTAGTGATAGTGTATCTTTATGTGTGTGTGAGAGAGTTTGTGATACTGTCTTTATGTGTGTGTGAGAGATTTAGTGATAGTGTGTCTTTATGTGTGTGTGTGAGAGTTAGTGATAGTGTGTCTTTATGTGTGTGTGAAAGAGTTTGTGATAGTGTGTCTTTATGTGTGTGTGAGTTAGCGATAGTGCGTCTGTGTGTGAGAGTTAGTGATAGTGTGTCTTTATGTGTGTGTGTGAGAATTTGTGATAGTGTGTCTTTATGTGTGTGTGAGAGTTAGTGATAGTGTCTTTGTGTGTGTGTGTGTGTGTTAGTGATAGTGTCTTTATGTGTGTGTGCTAGTGATAGTGTGTCTTTGTGTGTGAGAGTTTGTGATAGTGTGTCTTTATGAGTGTGTGAGAGTTAGTGATAGTGTGTGTTTATGAGTGTGTGTGAGTTAGTGATAGTGTCTTTATATGTGTGTGAGAGAGTTTGTGATACTGTGTCTTTATGAGTGTGTGAGAGTTAGTGATAGTGTGTCTTTATGAGTGTGTGTGAGTTAGTGATAGTGTGTTTATGTGTGTGTGAGTTAATGATAGTGTGAGTATGTGTGTGTGTGTTAGTAATAGTGTGTCTTTATGTGTGTGAGAGTTAGTGATAGTGTGTCTATGTGTTTGTGGTGTGTGTGAGAGTTAGTGATACTGTGTCTTCGTGTGTGTGTGTGAGAGTTTGTGATAGTGTCTTTATGTGTGTGAGAGAGAGTTTGTGATACTGTGTCTTTATGTGTATGTGAGAGAGTTAGTGATAGTGTGTCTTTATGTGTGTGTGTGAGAGTTAGTGATAGTGTGTCTTTGTGTGTGAGAGAGTTTGTGATAGTGTGTCTTTATTTGTGTGTGAGTTAGCTATAGTGCGTCTTTGTGTGTGAGAGTTAGTGATAGTGTGTCTTTATGTGTGTGAGAGTTTGTGATAGTGTGTCTTTATGAGTTTTTGTGAGTACTGTCAAATAATAAATTGGGGGAGGGGGATGCTTTGCCCTAAATGTCGGGCCTAATTTTCGTCTCCGTCTGGCCCTGATAAAAGTAAACCAAATTGAGTAGAGGTTAATTCATTTAGCAATGTTATCAGATTAAAGAATTACACTTGCTGTGAACAGGATTTGAGCAGGTAAAAAGTGATGTCAGAGGGTGAAAAACACGTACCAAAACGTAGTGTTATTATTTTATCATCTGTATAACTCAATTTTATAGCGCTGATGTGCAGTGCATGTGTTTTAAGCGCTACATGGCACCAGTGGTCGCAACATTATTTGTAACAATGCTATTTATTTTATGCTGATGTTATATCCCTCAGCATGTTCTTTTGCACATAGAGGCTGCAGAGGTGAGATGGACAAACAGAGAAAATGAAGCAAATATCCTGCACTAAAAATCTAAAGACTTGTAGACATGGTTCCAAATGAAAAAGTGATCATGCTCACTTTCAGCCAAACCCCTATAAAAGATCCAGCACTAATTACAAAGAACAAACGTTCTCACCCCCTAGATTACTGCATTACACCTGTACTCTGTATTGCAAGATCTATAAAAAATAATACTAACAATATCTATGACCTTATTAAATCATCAGACCTATGGTACATTACATAAACTTGGCTTGATGGAAATGCAGGCCCAATTCTAGAAGCAGCAGTACTACAAAATTAGTCAACAATCCACAGCCATGGTAGAACAGAAAAGGGGAATGTGTATCAATCTGTTTTAAAACAAGCTTAAACCTCAGACGCTTTTCAGTTGGGCAACCACAATAATTTCCTGGAGATGGAAAGCAATTTTTGCATGAATTTATAGACCTGGTATCGGCATTAGTTTTAGAACACCACAGATGTCTTATACCTGGGAATTTCAAGTCCTCACAGTTTGAACAAGTCCTGCTTTTTATGATGTATTCACTGGGTTTTAACCAAGCTGTCTCTTCTGCTACCCACACAAGTGGCTACACACTAGACCTTGTATTCACCACTTAAAGGGACATAATACTCATATGCTAAATCACTTGAAACTGATGCAGTATAACTGTAAAAAGCTGACAGGAAAATATCACCTGAGCATCTCTATGTAAAAAAGGAAGATATTTTACCTCACAATTTCCTCAGCTCAGCAGAGTAAGTTCTGTGTAAAAAGTTATACTCAGCTGCTCCCAGCTGCAGGTAAAAAAATTAAAAAAAATGAAGAAATGAACAGCAGCCAATCAGCATCAGCAGTGCTGAGGTCATGAACTCTTACTGTGATCTCATGAGATTTCATAGTAAGCTTCCTTTACCTGATTGGTGAAATAATATGAGAGTGCACGATGCTAGTCCCTTCAGATGTCCCAGGACAAACACACTAAAATGCTGCTTAGAAATCCTTTACAATGGGAGGTGGCTACTGAGGAACTTTTGAGGTAAAATATCTTTCTTTTTTACATAGAGATGTTCAGGTGATATTTTCTAATCAGCTTTTTACAGCTATGCTACATCACTTTCAAGTGTTTAAACATTTGGGTATTATGGCCCTTTAAGTAAAAGTCTCAAACCTAATAATAAACCAATTATTTTTTTTTACTTCTCTATTAGTAGTCACTTAAATATCCCTGCTCCTGTAGATATGAGTTTTTGAACTATCATATCTACAGGAGCAGGGATATTTAAGTGACCACAGTTACCAATGTCTAATCTTGATCTAACCCATATGTTGGTTGTGACAATGTTACCTCTCTGGTAGAATACTTCAATATGAATGTGAAGAATGCCTTGGACTCCATTGCCCCAAAAAGCATGTGACCCCCTACCAGTCACCATAAAGCTCTGTGGGTCAGAGAGATAAAACAGAGAGGGTGTGCTCTTGAACTGAGATAGAGGAAATCCCAGACAGTGAAGAATAAACTTAAACTGATAGAACACACAAATTGTTACCAAAAAGCAATCAAACAAAAAAAGTCAGAGTTCCTCTCACCAGACATCAAAAAAGCAAATAATAGACCAGCTCAGCTTTTCTCCACAATTGAAAAACTCGGCAATACAACTTGCCTAAATTTTATCTCAACCTTTATATAAAGAGTTTGCTGTCTTGTTTGCCAAAAAAGTGTCAACCATACATTCTAACATACCATCATCAACCAACTCTCTCATAGGACTTAGAAGACCCCAAAACAAATTATCATCATACTAGACAAGGTTTATTTGCATTGATGAAAACTACATTATACAAACAATAAAAAAGCTGTGTGCAACAACCTGGAATCCGGATCCTGGCCCGCCGTGCCTTTAAATAGGACCTCATTGCACCAGTCTTCACCAAAATTACTCAGTTCTCTCTGCAGACAGGAACCTTTCCAGCATCATTAAAACAATAAGTTCTCACTCCTTTTCTTAAAAAACCCTCTCTGGATCCTGACTGCATTGAGAATTGCAGGCTAATCTAGTTGAAACCCAACTAGAAGCATGGCAATAAACAATAGTTAGTTAGGTTTGAGGACAAGGTATATTACTGAATCTGCGCTGGTACATGTACTAAATGATTTCCTGATGGCAAAAAAAGGGGTGAGTGTTCAGTACTAATCCTCCTTGACCTAATTGTTGCATTTGACACTGTGGACCATGGTATTTTATTAGACTGCCTGCAGGATGTCTGTGGGCTGAGGGGTATAGTCCTAAGATGATTGAAATAATTTCTGTCTGACAGAACCCACAGAGTGTCATCCAGAGTATGCACCTCTGCACCTGTCCCCTTTGCATGTTGATTCCCACAGTGTTCCATCTTATCTCCCATGTTATTTGCAGTGTATATGCTTCCAATTGAAGATGATATAAGACAGAATGGCCTCAGCTACCACTGTTGTGTAGATGACACACAAATATACATCTCTCCTTCAAACCAAACTCAGTCAATAAATGTCTTGCTGATGTTTTGGAATTGATGGGTGCCAATTGGTTGAAACTAAACCAAGACAAAACAGAAGTACTTTTGATGGGTAGAGTTGGTATAATGATAACTAAGCTGCAACAATTTCAACAAAATGGTCTAGAGAATGGAGGATCAAAACTACGAACCTCAAAACTAGTAAGAAATCTTGGTGGT